>NC_056732.1:1109698309-1109704534 GCF_019279795.1 Protopterus annectens
AGCAGCTTTAGAAACATTTTCCAAGGCCAATAAGAGAAGGGGGATAGCCACAGATTTGTGCATCTTGGCCTCTATAAGGTATTGCACCCTGCCTAGCTCTGAGGTAGTTCCAGATTGCTGCCCAAGAAAAAAAAACACATAATCTAGCAATCATCTGTGGAAAAGTGAACACTTGTTTGAACTTAAGCTCAGGTTCACTTTCTGAAGAATCTATGCTACTGGACTCACTGTCAGCTATGAAATCCATACTGTCCTCATCAAACTCATCATTCTTTGAAACAACAAAAAGGTCTCTAGCCAAACTAGCATTAGATCCATGTATGGAAACTTGGCCATAAGAATTAGCAGTCTTCAGAACACTCAGTCAAGGAATCCACATCATCCTTATAATCAGCTATAATTCGATTATCAGCTATGCAATGAAGCTTCAGTTACTTTTTCTTGTGAACTTCACTAGGTTCATAGGTACATACTAGGCTATCTGCCCTGGAGCATGTATAAGCCTAGCCAGAGTGTAATTGGCTTTCGCCACCCTTTGATTTTGAGTTTACTGTGCCTCTGTCTAGTAGTGACACAGAAGTAATCCCCGGGGTAAACCTATGATCCCCCATCAACTCATCAAGATTCCTCTTGAAGAGAGTCAGTGAGGGGCTCTGCCTGACATGGACTGGGATTCTATTCCAGAGGGAAGGGAGCCTCTGGGTTATGAATCTGTCCCTCCAGCATGTCCTATTTATTTCTGTGCTGAGGTTCAAAGTCCCTCGAGTGCGTGGCTCTAAGGGATTTGGATTTTTTGAGGTGGAGCATGTCCATTAATTCTGGGTTGGACATAGGTTTATATGTTGGGCATAGATTGCCTCTAAGTAGGTGGTATGCAACTGAGTAGAGCTGGAGTTTCTTTAACCGAGCAGCATATGGCATCTGTTTGAGACCCTTGATCCTCTTTGTGAGGTACTTTTGGGGTCTTTCTAGTTGCTGCAGGTGTCGGGTAAGGTATATCCCAAATGGGGCATTGTATTCTATTATGGGCCTGATGAGGGATGAATAAAGGGGCACGATGACCTCCCTTGATCTAGATGTGAATCCTTTCATGATCAGGTGGGCTATATAGAAGGTCTTTCTAACCACTTTGGCAATGTGGTTGTCGAAGGAGAGATTACTATCAACTTGGGTTCCCAGGTCCCTAATTACTTCCTCCGTACTTAATGGGTTACCACCTATGTGGCAATTAGTGGGCACTTTGTTTTTGCCAAAGGATATGATTATACACTTTTTGGCATTTAGCTTTAGGCCATGGCTCTGGCACCAGTTATCCGTCTCTGTGAGACCTTTTTGAAGAATGCTCGTCTCAGCTGGAGAGTCAATTATGGCACCCAGTTTGCAGTCATCTGCGAACTTGGTCAGCCACAGTCCTCCCGTGTTAGCCTGTACCTTGGAGAAATATTTCCCGAACAAGAGAGGTCCCAGGACTGAGCCTTGTGGAACACCACTTGTAACTGGTATTGAGTCTGACATGGCTCCAGCAATTCTGACTCTGTGGGTTCTGTCTTTGAGCCAGTTTGCAACCCATCTTGTGACATAGGGGTTTATATTTAAGCTGGATAGCTTATCTATGATGCCTGAGTGGGGTATTGTGTCAAATGCTTTTGCGAGGTCCATGTAGGCTGTGTGGACTACCTTCCCTTCATTTATGGCCTTGGTGACTATTTCAAAGAAGTCGACCAGGTTCAAGAGGCAGGATCTGCCCTTGACAAAGCCGAATTGGGTAGGATCTAGTGTCTGTAGGTCCCCATTGTCTTTGTTTATGAGTTCCATGATGATCCTTTCCATAGCTTTGCAGACTAGGCTAGTCAGGCTTATGAGGCGATAGTTTCAAGGGTCCGTAGAGGCACCACCTTTGTGGAGTGGGACCACTGTTGCTGTACGCCATTCCTTGGATACATATCCTGTAGTAAGGCTGAGATTGTATAGCAGTTTTACGTGAGGGTTTAGTTCTGCTTGGAGTTCATGTAGGACGCAACCCGGGACACCGTCTGGTCCCATTGATGCAGTGTTTTTTGCTTTGTTGAGGGCGCCATTCACCTGAGCATCTGAGATGTTAAGGAGGCAGCACTCTGCTGGGAGAGATATTTGCTCTTTTGTGGGAGGGGGGAGTTTGCACTAAACCTGTCTGCCAGGATGTTGGCAATGTCTGTGGGTTCAGTGTATTTTTTTTTCATTCTGGATCAACTCTGAGGATATCTGGAAGTTGCATCCCAGGTTCCTTACATAACTAAAAAAAGCCTTGTGATTATCTTTAGTGCCCTGTGCAATTTTTCTCTCGAAGCTGGCCTTGGAGGATTTTATGAGGGATCGTAGTTTTTTGCTAGTACTGATCAGAGATGCCTTCCCTTTTAGGGATTTTGCTCTATCATGTAGTAGCTTCCTCCTTCTGTTGTACAGCTTATTTATGGCTGGGGTCCACCAGACTGGATGCCTGCCTTTGGAAGATTGGGTCTTGGTTTTGTTTGGGATAGCATGATCCATGCATTCCTGGAGGTGTCCATAGAATGCGTTTATATAGGATTCTGCAGCTTGGGCAGTAGTTTCCACTGGCCTGGGGACTTGAAGGATTCCACTTCGGTTTTGAGAAGCGCGAAGTTCGCTTTTGAGAAGTTTTTCACTGTGGTTTTCTGGACTTGGGGTGGGGTCGGGATCTGGATATCCAGTGAGATTCATTTACGGTCTGATCTCACCAATGAGGGGTATACCTCTGGTATACAGCATAGAGTCCCCCATATTGGTAATGATCAGGTCAAGTATGTTTTCCCCTCTTGTGGGAGTGGTGACTAGTTGTTCCATAGCATTTGAGTTTATAAATTCCAGGAACCTTTGGGCTAGGGTGTTGGGGCTTGAGTAATGCTCCCAGTCTATGCTTGGGTAGTTGAAGTCACCCAATATAATGGTGTTTGGAGAGATCCTCATATTCTCCAGTGTTTTCAGGAAAGCAGAGTGGGATTCCTGATTTTGAGAGGGTGGTCTGTAACATGCTACAAACTGAAAAGCAGTTTTGCCCACTGTTAGTTGCACATGGATGGTCTCCGATGCTTCGTGCGACGCCACTAACCTGGATGTGTGGGTAACTTTGATAAATATGGATACTCCTCCTCCTTTTGTGGTTCGGTCCGAGTTTTGGGGCGGAAAAGCATGATATGAGGTATAACCTGGTAGTGCTGGGGTACTCTCTGGAGCCTTGAACCAGGTTTCTGTCACTGCACAGATATCGATGTTCTCCATACTGAGGAGGGCTTCGAGTGCGTGCATCTTGAGGTTTAGACTTCTGGCGTTTAGCAGCACTACCCTTAGCTTCTTGTTCATTGTGTTGTTTATGGAGGTGGATTTGTCTTTTGAGCCTTGCTTAAAAAAGGCACTATGGGGGTGGCAAGAGCCTTCGCCAATATCCGAAAGCCCAGGGGTGACAGGTGCAAGCCGTCCCTAGCGAAGCAACATGGCTTGTCGAGCATGTCATCCCAGGCTGACAGATACTGGATCCCCTTTGAATGACACCAAAATTTTAGCCAATTGTTAAAATCGATCATTTTTTCTTTATACTGTGGCATCACTACATAAAATATCTATGGACAGTGTATTCTGTCTGGCAAGGGGTGCCTTATCCCGAACTACACTGCTCCTTAAGGGTTTGTTTCTCCCATACCTGCGACAGGTAATGGGACAGCCCTGAAGGATGTGTCTAACCCCACGCCCCTTTCCATAGTGGTCAGCAAAGCTACACTAAAGGCAAATGGGGCAAAAGTTAAGTGGTCTGCAGGCCAAAAATAATCACTAACCATAGGCTGAGAATATTTTTGTTTTGTTATGTTTTCTTTTTACATGCAATTGGATTTAATGGGGTGAGGGAGTACCAGAGTTAGGATCCATCAAGTCAGGAGGGATACCACCAGCTAGAATATTAAATTGACAGTACTGGATAATTTATCACAGTAAGCACTTAAAGTTTCTAGAATAAGTACGTCCCCAAACAACCAAATTCTGTCAAACTACACTATTACCATAAAAAAACAGTTTGAAATGTGTACAGAATTATTTTACAACCGACATAAGTTAAACAATTTCCAGTATATAAAGTCCAAACATCAAAGGAACCAATATGCCAAACGAGTGTTAAAAATAAGTTTCACATACGTTAACCATTTTAAACTGCCATAAAATAATATGTATTTTCTTATCAGAGTAAAATTTCCACAGTACTTTGAAATAACTTCATTTGCGGTAAAACTGCAATCTCAAGTTAAAATCACACAGAGCAGAGTCATACACTTGGCAAACAATGGAAAATGATGAAAAAAGTCCAAGTTCTGCAATATTTTCCTTCAAAAGATGAAAATAAAGCAGAGTAAGATCAGTAAAGTCAGGCCTTTAGTGTCTTAACAGCACACATACACACTACACTTCTGAGAGAAATACTGAAAGGTTCCTCCGAAACAGTAAAACCAAACATATGTCAAAGACAGAATCCAAATAGACAATGCTACAAGTAGAAATTCACATAGGAATTTTACTTTAAACATCAGCAAAAATGAAATATTAGAATAATTTTTTTAATAAAGAAAAACAGAAAGAGAATGAATCTAATAATAGAAGAGGAACAGGAGTCTTTCCAAATGGGGCATATCTGAGCATTAAGCTGGAGAAATCAGAACTGGATCCTATGAAGAGTCAAAGTATGGCAGAAACATATTGAACACTTGCTTCCTGTGACAGCTGTTGGCTTTTCCTCTCAGGATATGCTCAGCCAAATAGCTGTCACAAACAGAGGGGGGGGGGGGGTCTCAGTTTTTTTTTAAAGTTGCCCAGATATAGGTTGGCTTAGCAGACAACACAAAATGCCACCAAGGCAGTTGAAATGCTGAACATCTAATGTCATACTGTTTGACGCATCTCAGAAACATTTTGCTGGGGGTGTGGCCAAGATGCCAGTCTGATAGCAACAGAAATCTATAGCTGTGCTTAGATTTTAATATCCTGAGAGGAAATATACTTTAATTTTTTGGAAAAATCTAACTAAAAGTATACTAAAAGTTAGATTAACATAGACTATTAGTTTCTAAAAATTAATACACAGTCAAAAGAATTTTTTAATTATTTCTGTCAAGAAGTTTTCTACAGGAGATCTCAAGATGAGCAACTCGAAGAACCCACACCAGGAGAGTGCAGTGAAGAAAGAACTACATCTTACAATAACAAACATCCAAGCACTGTCACTAAAAATGGACAAATTCGAAAACAAAATGGATGTTATCAGACAAGAATGCAGTAAACAACTGGAATTTCTAAATGGAATAATAAAAAAAACAATCTGAACAGATTCTTGCCTTAGAGGAAACAGTAAATGACAGACACTAGAGTGACAGAAAAAGAACATCACAATGCATTTCTTCTGAAACAAAACACCAGGCTGACTGAGAAACTGGAAGACCATGAAAGTAGATCAAGGAGGAATAACACAAGAATATATGGAATTCCTGAGAAAGGAGAGTGTGCTAAAATGATTCAATTCCTGTGGTTTGGTATTGGGGAGGTGGTGCATCAGCACTAAACATGCCTGAATCCCTCTCTTTTGGAACTGAGAGGGCTCATTGGTCCCTGGCAAATCCAGCTTAATCTCTGAGTACATCTAACCCCAGATCTATAACAGTTAATTTCTTTCCTCGCAAGACAAGGACTTAGTGCTGAAATCAGCTTGGACTAATTCCCCTATCAAGATGGGTGAAAAAGTTATTAATTTTGACAATGATTACACGTCTACAGTCATTGCCAGAATAAAGGAGTATGTTCCTCTAATTAAGTCCTTAAAAAAAGCCAATATTAAAGCTCAAATTCTTTTTCCTGCAAGAATAAAAATCATCTTGCCAGGAGGACTGAAGACCTTTGATTTCCTACAAGAAGTAGTAGACTTTATCCAAAAGAAGAAAATACTGTCAGACATTGAAGAAATGGAATGGTCATCCCAGAGTTTGGAGAGAGAGGCAACAAAAAATGGATGGTCTGTGAAGGAAGGAGCAAACAAAAAGTACAGTTTTGTACCTACCATAAATGTAGATGTTCGAAGATCCACATTGCTGCAGTCATAACTAGTGGGTAGTCCGCTGTCCTTGGTCGGCCCGAATACCAAAGTATTAGGCTGGCGTCGGTCATGGTCGCTTAGATCTGACGTCAGTATGCCGT